>NC_135568.1:3170000-3210000 GCF_964340395.1 Glandiceps talaboti
CCACATACCTACACTACCTACCTACCCATACACGTACACTAACCTACCTACCCATACACTAACCTACCCATCCATCCACCAATCCATCCATCCATCCATCCATATAATATCCATATATGTATCGATCATTCTGTCTGTCTATCTATCTATCCATCTATCCATCTATCCAGCCAACCAGCCAGCCAGCCATCCATCCATCCATCTATCTATCTATCTATCTATCTATCTATCTATCTATCTACCCATCTACCTATCCATCATCACTATCTATTTATCTATCCATCCATCCATCCACCAACCCACCCAATCAATCAATCAATCCAGCAATCTATATATGTATATATATATATATATATATCTGTCTGTCTATCTATCTATCTATCTATCCAGCCAGCCAGCCATCCGTCTGTCTATCTATCTATCTATCTATCTATCTATCTATCTATCTATCTATCTATCTATCTATCCAGTCAGCCAGCTATCCATCCATCCATCCATCCATCCATCCATCCATCCATCCATCCATCTATCTATTTATCTAGCTAGCTATCTAGCTATCAATCCATCTCAAAATGACTACTGTCTCTAAATCACTGATGCAATCTTACAAAGCAATATTAGTTATTCAACCAAGGTAAGATGGAGCACCCTGGGACTACAGTGATGACACAATTGTCTACAAACTCAATTACCCAAAAGCTAAAGCATGTGACTTGTTTGCCTTAACATACGGAAATTGATCATGGATTATTCGAATTGTAGGATTTCCCGGATTTACATCGATTAGTTAATTGTAGGCAAGGGGGGGGGGCACGCCATGAGATTGGCTAATTGTACGTTATGGGACATCAAGGAATTGGCTAAGGTTCAATAATCTCTACTACTATCTGTCGTTTGGAAGATGAAATGTATGAAATAGTTATACCTGACATTTCGTAAGCCTTAGGTTAGAACATATCACAGTATGATATGCCATTACATTATCCAATCAGGACCATCTTTACATATTTGATGCAGGTTCATCTCGATGGAGTTTTTATAACTAAGAAATGTCATACATTGACTGTACATTGATATTTGAGATAAAGTTGAAGGGTTTGGATATCGTCATTGCGATATCGTTACGTAATACGTACTCTTTCAGAAAGACAATAAAAATAACAAGTGTTTTGTTTTAGTCATCGCCATAAATAATGTGATCGAATACATCTCTTTTGCACTTCTCAGGCAATCTATATGTAGGCACAAATGAAGTGTATACTAATATTACAATTGCGGCGAAGTCGCAAGAAAGTTTGCAAATTTACAAGGTGGAGGACCGCTCCCAAAGTTTAATTTGGTTCGAAGAGTCATAAATCAAGAGCGAAAAGACCCCCACCCCCACCCACACCCACCCCCAACCCCCCACCTTTCAGACCATCTGAATTTTCAAGACCCCTTCGGCACCCCAAATGTTTTCGTTCACTTACTAACAGCTTGATAAACAACACGTTTTAAAATTAACCCTAAGGAATATTTTTTAGATATTGGAAAAATGCTACACCTGTCAGAGTTTACTCACTTGACAAGCCTTCGGTGTTCCTTTACTCAGCAACCGACCAAGCAAAGACTTACTAACAAACAAGGTTCGCTCTCAGAATGAGAAGTAAGCTATAATCTACAGGCTCTGCGAGATTAAAACCATCGATTTTTATAAATGGCAAACGTATTCCTTTCCTTTTCCCTGAAGCCTTTCATTAATGTCGTGTGTTTGACAAATTACAGACACCGACCATATCCATACTGTATCGTTCCCAACCACATGCATTAACGTAGGTTCAACTGAAAAAAAATACAAACTTTGCAGTCACGGCTGCAATATTATTTCTAGTCGTTTTCATAGCTTTGATCTATTCCATTCTGGGTTCACTTCACAGGTATAACACAAACGACCCTCGAAACTTGTCAAAACACACAAACCACGCATCATTACGCTTTCAACGAGCCGCAATTAGCAAAAATCCACGTATCTCTTATCATAAAACGCAGACGATGCGTGACCACGATGACGTCATGACCTAGTTACGATGTAGTGGCCTGGAAATTTTTGTAACATTTGATAAAGAAAAATAGTAGAATTAATATAAAAAATGGACATATAAAGAAACTCGTATAATATTTAAAAAATGGAAAATAAAATTCCAATTCTTAATGGTCTTTTTGGCCTACTCGGCTTGCCATAACTGTCAAACCTGTTTATTTTTGCTTTAAAAAGACGACCTAGTATTCAAATAAAGTTTGCAGCGATAGAATTGAGTCGATTCTGACGATTGAAATCAGTTTGACACTATGTGTTTACATTCGAGTAGTTCAGTATAGTTTAGCGACAGTGCACTTTATTCGATACAAAACCTCCGTGTCTTACATACAGTTTACAGTGACAGTCAAACAAAGTCATTCGTTAGATCATATTTTGACATTCCGTTTACATGTATTTTCTTCTCCATTTTAGCTGTCAACGTAGGTCATAGAATACATATATGATGGTATAAGTTCTCTTAATTATTCAAAGTGTTTCGCTTGGCAAACAGTTTTCAAGGATGCATCAAATTAATTTTTCATATAAATTTTTATTATCAATGTTCTCAAATTGATTTGATGAGACATTTTTAATATCTGTCAAAACATAAACTTTTAGTAGGAAGTATTTATGTCAATATCTAATGTACGTCATGTAAATTGATATTTTGATATTCTACAGAGACATGGTGGTAATTCCAACGTACCATTAAGACATTATTTTGATTTCTCTAAAACATTATCTTTTACATGTTCCAGTTTATCATTTCATTGCAGAGGGAGAGGGGAGGGAGAGAGAACGATATATAGACAAACAGACAGACAGACAGACAGACAGACAGACAGACAGACAGACAGACAGACTGACTGACAGACACGCACACACACATACATACATACATACACACATAGACAAACAGACAGACAGACAGACAGACAGACAGACAGACAGACAGACAGACAGACAGACAGACAGACAGACAGACACTGATAGCAAGAACTGGAGGAGAGATAGAGGCAATAGTAAGTTGGAAATACAGAGATCTTGAAAGAAAAGCCTAGACAAAATATAGAATTAAAAGAAGAAATTAAAACCAAAATTAAATAACATTATAACAGTACACGAACAGATAGAATTATCCTCACTTTTCATCGGCCGGCATCAACTAGTCAATTAACGTTTTGTACAAAAGTACACTAAGCTGTAACTAGTTCCAGATGTTCCATTTCATTTCAATTGAACACTGCCAATATTAAAACAGGAATAGACTCGTCTCTTTATTTGTCTTGCTTTTGATAATTACAATAAATTTTGTGGTCGCCCTAAATTCCACGCATACACTCTAAAAGCATTAATTATTTGATTTGTATTGAAATTACTGAAGGGTGATACAAATTACAACACGCTACTATTTTCAAGTTTGAATTTCAATTCAAGCCGAAACTTGTATTAAATTGGTTCATACCTTCATTTAGTATATTCATCATGTACATCACGAAATTTTTTTTTCTCTGTGATTGTTTGATTTTGAAATTATTGATTGTCAAAGAAAATAGAAATTGCAACACGCTATTGTACGTTTGGATTTGTAGTCATCGTTTAAAAACAAAATAATATGATTTGAGCTTGTATGTGTGTGTGTGTATATATATATATATATTGCTGAAATTAAACAAATTGCCTCCATGAATGTTAGTGAAAGAGTGAAACTGTCATGTGTTTTCTACTAATCTTATAATTGCACATTTATATCCAAACTGGTATGTTTAGGGACATTTTCCTGGGCTGATGCCAAATGATTCATGTATTGCCAACTGTTATTATGTTTCATAGTAAATTCAGACGATATTCATTACCTGTAACTTTTACATAATTATGGACCTATATTTGTTGATAATTTCGTGCTTAGTCCTTATGTAGTCTAGATAGCACGTTAACCATTAGCTAAACATGTGATGAAAAGAAAGTAGACTGCGCCAAATATTTGTCTATCTTTAATGTATCTCTATAAATTTCATTACGTAAAATGATATATCATTTCACCAATTAATGTTATATAAGAAAACTTATTTTATTGAATAATAATATAACATATTGTTTTCATTTTTGAATGCTCAACAAAAATATGAAAAGTTTCCTAAGTGGAATATATATTCTTGTCACGATTTTGACGAGAAACACCAAAGCCTAATGTGGGATTCCTTGACTGTTTTACTACGATATACGTGGCGTCGTTTGGCCGCCATAGATACTACACGTGGGAAAAAAACAATCCCCGGGTCAGTCAGGACAGCAACCATCTTACTCAGTATTGGCCTTATAGCTATAATATTTTTATTAGATTGCTGTAAAATTATACGACTAAGAACTGAAGAGACCACAAATAAAATAAAAGATTTCGATGCACTTTCCCAAGACCTTTATTTATTGATGTCTTATCAAGAAGACAGGGTCAAAAATATTTTGATTTTTTTCGAAAATATATTAAACGCTCGGATTCTTATTCTTGTATTTAGGTAAAATATTTTAATGGTGTCAGTATCTCATCAAAGAATGCGTATATTTCAATGACGTTATCAGTTAGTTTACGAAATTACATTATCAAAGAATGTGTATATTTCAATGACGTTATTAGTTAGTTTACGAAATTACATAATCAAAGTTCCAGGTTTTTAGATGTTTTTCTGGAGAGACAAAATTACCATACTCGTGTAACTACTGTAGAAGTTGTCAAGATTGTTTGGGGGGTTAGATTTGATGATTTCATAACACGGACAATGCGCTTATCTGAGAATTATCAATATGATTTCCTGTCATTTTCCGGTTTGTTATTTATGTTGATGTATTGATTAAAGGGCAGCAATTCAGATCTGAACATTATTCTTAATTGAAGAATCAATTTTGCTAGTATACTAACTGAAACATATTTAATAGTTATTGCAAAGGTAGATAATACAATGAGAGATATGGCCATTCCTTATAATTCTAATGACTAGAATATGGCCCTCTCCCAGAACCGATTTGTAAAATCTGAAAAGAGAAGAAGAAAAAACCCATTTCCCCCGACCCTCCCCCACTAATTACTGAAGGCTCCCTTGGCGAACCATTGAGGTATGTGAGGGTCTATTTTTGAGAGACCCCGAAATAGTCATCAACATTCGAATGATAAAGCTGTGAGTGTTATGGGGTAATTTTATACCTACTTCAAGGAATAATTGTCGAGTAAATCGAACAGATCAGTTTTATGAAAGTAATAATCATTTCGATGAAATGATGTCTCAATTTAGTTATGTAACTGTAACACTGTCAATTAAATCTTAGAGCGCTATTGTAGACGATAAAATGGATTAAAACTGTGTTTAATCTTCCTCTTCGTCGTATTAATGTAAATGTATGTCTTTGATGGGACAATGACATCGCGTGAAAACATAAATGGAAACCACCCAAGTAGCTATCATCCCTATAAAATCGTACATTTAATGTAAAAGCCAATCTCACATTTATTGCGCATGCGTTCTATACATCATGATAATATGTTTTTTATTGAAAATTGATGGCGGTTTCGTCTGTGATCCCAAAAGAGCGTCAAACAGCAGACAACAGTTGTCCTTTGGTATTTTGTGATCGTCTGGTGTGTCACAACTTTGTAATGCTGTTAGAAGACAAGATAATATGACATGACAAGTGCTATGTCTTTATAGATATACGATAGCCCTAATGATGATTATAACAGTGCAGAAATTTGTCTGCATTTATTTTGCAAGCCAGAAGTCTGTTTGAAAAAATGGCCGACCATATTACTGTTGAAGTACTGTTCTGCCGCAAGTAATTGTCAAAATGTGAAAAATCAACGCAACTTCTGGTTTAGGGTTTCAGCAAATATGTCAAGAACGCTATCCGCATTTTTCGTTGATAAATGTTTTTGTCAGATTGTTTTCATTTATTTTATAGATGCACGAACGACATGTAAAATTCTAGTTTGTCACGTGCGAAATAGGTGATATAATCCCATAAGTGAACTGTACAAAAAATACGCTATCAATCATTTATATATTCAGTTCTAATGAAAATTACGCAGTTCTCTGTACACGTATAACATGAGCAAAGGCTAAAAAAGGATTCTAGTTTAGTAACATAATGTTGATAAGAAACTGAAATTTCTCAGATAACTATGGAATTTTGATTGTGCTCTTATTAAATACACACACACACACACACACGCGATAGGTTCATTATCTCTACATTTTATGGTTATTGTAGCCTCGATCACAGCTGCCAACACTCCCCGTCTGTTTGAACACGTGATGAACATGACCTGTAAACACGGTGTTTTGAGAATGAAAATATTACTTTATTTGTTGTCACAGCCTACCAATACAGACCAAAGTCAGTCCTTTCTTTAAGGTGCCGAGGTAACAACTGAGTCCAAGGTGTTTATATATATATATATATATATATATATATATATATATATATATATATATATATATATATGCGGCATTGAATCATGAAAACCTGAAGGAGGAGGTTGCGCGTTGGGAATGGGGGCTGTATATATTTTGGAAGTTCAAGTTCAGTGCAGTAATGTTATCCTTTCCGTATTCGACAATTAACTCTCTCTGAATGATACCAGTTAACGTTTGGTGTTGATGTGTGTACGATCTTCAAGAACATGAACGTGTTGTTTTTTTTGCTTGGTGGCATGGGAACACTTGAATGAAACTTTGACACGGAGTGTGGTCTACACTCATATCATATTATATGTGGAAAAGAATGAAAACAACATTCTTGAAGTTGTGACTTACTTGTTGTAAAGGACGATTTCTGGTAACCAAATCATATCTGACGGTATCTTTAAAGTATTTACATTGTAATCTGTCTCGTTCCACGTCAACATTTCATCAGTCCATATCTAGAGAAAAATCACAGATCAGAAATATTGTTACATAAATATAAATAATATCAAAAAATTTTAAATTGTCATTATTTATGTATGGTCATAATGTACGTTTAGTATAAGTCTTCATATACGGACATTACAAATTTCAATTCCATACGTCACGCGACTCTGCGCATGTGTATTATAGTCGACAAAGCCAAAATGTGCACATTTCACTCTTTAGGTTCGACAGCCACCTTTAATGCCACACTTTTGACTTTTTATGTTTGTTACTGACGTCAGATAAGACGAAATCATTAAGAGATCTAGAGTCAGTGACGAACGTCACTACTTTAAGGAAATAAACATTTCCCTAGACGGAAAAATACTTTAAGATGAGGTGTTTTTCCGCCACTTTTAACGCCAAGTACGTGTGTCTACATGACTCCCAAAATGTTGTGAATGTGTTTTATGTGCCATAGAAAAGCCTTGTTATGAAAGATGTGTCGTCAAAAATGGCTGCCAGTTTTGGATTCTTCATACTGTCCTTACATCTTCTTTCAGCTTCAGTTTTAGTTTATAGTCGTGTAGCTAATTTTGGAATGTTGAAATTGAATCTGTACAGGAGTCATTGCATGGAGAGAACAGCTGTACGAATTTATGATTTATAACAACAGGGCTGGTTAGTTAAAATAAACGTCAGGATGCTATTACCCACGCGGCACACTTTTTACCGTCTTGTGACCCATTTGATCTTCAGACGATAATGTTTTGATTTATTCTCAAATTTTATGGTCATTGACTTTGACTAGCATCAAAATTATTGCTTTAAAATTGCATTCACGTGTGCAGACAAATAAAACCGTGGGGAGTAAAAATTTTAATTTGCCGCCATAATAATTATACAGGTGTCTAGAGTACCCATCTATATTACTATGTAAACAAGCCTAAAATGCATACATTCTTGAAGATCAATTTCAAAGTAACAGCGATAACAATTTGATCTATTCCTTGTTTTTATTAAATTGTTGATAGATAAAATCAATAAGCGGTGCTCAATTTTTTTTATCGTTTGATCTATCAAAGGTAAGATATTGTTACAGTATAAGTAGGCTGCCAAAGTACCAGTAATGCTGATGGATTAAAACATGTTGTGGTGTGTAGCTGTGACCGCTTGACGAAAAATGCGTTCAATCATGACCGTTTCTATACCAGTATAGATTTTTAGAGTGCGATACATACAGAATATTAACAGAAAACAGCTGTTGGAAAATAGGATGTTAAATCACGTGGTCCTAATAAGATATCGCGACCCGGTGTCGTAAAATCCCCAGCCCTCTTTGTGGCAAAGGAAGAACAAATGACTCTTTTGCGACAGTCGAAAAATACAGAAAACAATTTAGACATACTTTACATATGCAATGTGTGCAGTCTGTCTGTCTTGTTTGCTCATACCGTTGAAACGTTTAACGTTCTATGAGATCGGTTTACTGCAAAATATTTTTTATCTTGTATAAAACGTTTGTCTGTCCATCAAGCAGTAAACTAAGCACTATTTTGCAACCGTTTGTAAAATGAGAAACCAAAGTCTACACAGGGTGATTAATCACGGATTACCACGTCTTTCAATGTATATGCTATTCAATAGGTTCCGATTAAATGTGGATTATTTTGAAGTGTTCAGCAATGGAATACGATATATCATGTTTGTTATGTCAGCTATGATAAAACTTCCAAGACTGCCTGATTTACACATGATCCGGCTTCTTTGGCATCGACGTCATCAAAAAGATAACGTGATGGCATATTACTGCTTCCCGTCAAAATACTTTCAGAATTTAAGACATATTTCATTCAGAACTATACATCGATGTATGACAAGATGTCAATCAATTATTCAAAGATTCAATCAGACGACGTGATTGAAAAACTACCAAATTTATGGAAATGAAAATGTCGGATTTTTTGTTGTTTATTCGTCTCTCGTCTTTTGCTTGCACACTCCGATAGAAAAATTATAAAAGACAACCCTGGCATACCGTTTATAAAATATTAGCGATATCAATGCGATTGCGTGACAGATTTATCAATGTTTAAATGGGTTACGATTTAGTTGCTAGAAGTTTGAAGTCCATGACACTTGAGTGAAGGAGACATTCTATAATTGCTTAACGAACCAAAGCTCGTTTAATTCATAAACAAAGATTTGACGTGATGTACGTCACAATGGATTAAAACGTTACAGAGTACAGTTTGTGGAAGTATATGCAGTCGAGCATTTCACGAACTGCGGTTCTTGTCTCTACTAAAAGTTTACCTTTATACGTCGTTAACGTTCACAAGTACAGATAAACGTTAAGCAACAGATAGCCAATTACCTTACTATATACCCACTTACCAACCCACCCAACTACCTGGAATTGGACTTCCTACCTACCTAACTAGATTACCGGACTACGTATACCTACTTATGTGCCTACTCCCTACTTACCTACCTACCCACCTACCTACCTATCAAGTATATGTCCCTTTCCTTTGTACCAGCCTATGTGCCTGCCTGCCTCCGTACCTATCTAACCAATTTACTACCTTCTTACTTAAACTTACTTACTACTTGCTTGCTTTCTTACTTGCTTTCTTTAATTGATTGATTGATTGATTGATTGGTTGATTGATTGATTGATTGGTTGATTGATTGATTGATTGATTGATTGATTGATTGATTGATTGATTGATTGATTGATTGATTGATTTATTGATTAATTGACTGACTGACTTACTTACTTACTTACTTACTTACTGACTAACAGACTGACTGACAAACTAATCGATATATGGTAAAATATTATGACTTCAACTCAGTCTGTTAGATAGATGAAAATTATTACATATAGTAGTACTATAACAAAGTATGTAATGTATGCAATGTATACATAATTTGTGTACATAAACTTGTGATGATGTGTTGATTCTTGTTATAACAGCTGTAGACGAATGACGTGTTTCTAGAACTACTTCTAACAATGTTAACGTACATGTATGATCAACGACTTTTTGTGATTTACAACTGTTACGTGAAAATGCTTGTAAGTTGCCACACGTGCAAGATCAGGCAGCATGTCATGTCTCATGTTGAATACAGATTCATATAAATTGCGTTAGTGAAAACTTTCTCGTGATCTAGCACGTCGACTTGAATGTTGTAGGAAGTACACTATTATCTAGTTAAAAAGGCCACATTTACTACACTTATGTGACAACTTTAAACCTAATAAATTATTATCAGATGAATGTGTTCTCATTAGGAGTAGTTGATTCTATTTGACAAAGTGTGACGAACAACACAAGATATATATTAACTGCAAAGTCAGTACGGATTAGTTGCCAATTTGTCTTGCCACGTAGAATGTAGGTAAGGCTAAAGTTGCCTGTCTTGTGGATGAATTATTAAAAGTTAAATCTCGTTTGTATATGAACGGCAGCCATTTGACATACAACTCTGACAGTTAGTAAAGTACAGCCTACAACAAAGAGCGTTGACTGAATGCTGATGTTGCTTTCAAAGAATCGCCAAATTGGACACAATGCATCACTCACTAGTGAAGACAGTGGAGTTGAGTAAATTGATTCGGGGGACACCCTAACGGAATTTTCGTTTCAATAATTGCCTCAAAATGTTTGGAGCGCACTTCAAGAAATCACTGTCGGCAATTCCACAAAAGAATAACAGTAAATTGAATTGATTCGAATTGACTTGAATTGACATACGCCCCTGCCTATTCTGGTCCATTGAACCATAAACGTACGCACTGTTGACTTTTCGCCGCTCATGCAGATTAGCTCATTAATATGTATAAACGGTCTTAAGGCTTTGTGTCAACTCACACTCACTCTCAGTCAGGCATTAATGACAATAATAGTGTCTAACAACCGACTTGTGACAAGCCTGTTCGATTCTCACGTGCCTTGCATAGATTGTGAACAAGAGGAATACTGAGAAAGACATAAATCTAAACAAACGTAAAATAAAGTGTCTAATTTTAACCCACTAAGTAATGCCTCATTTAGGTATTAATTTGATATGCCATGACTCCAAATATGAAATAAAACGCCAACGTAAATGTATATAACTTGATACGTAAGTTAGCGAAAGCTCTGAGCTCGAGATTGCTTCCTGCTATAAGTATGTAAGTAGGAAGTTATATTCAAGTACATAATGTTTTTTTTTTCTTTTGTGCATTTCCGTCGCTAATGATGTGTGAGCTCATCTAATTCATCTAATAAAGTAATTTATATGACGTACAGACAAAATTACGTTATATCAAATTGAAAGTATCTGATGCAATTGTCTTGTAACGACAGGCTTTTACAGTACTTTAATTGGTAATCACAGTAAAGCGGTTGGATTACACATTTTAGCTTTGTTGCCGACATGAGCAATTCTTCATTTTGACTAATTACCCGTATGTGAATGAACTAGAACAACTGAAAGGCATGAAGCACTCGCAGATAGTGAGTCATTTCATAAATTGTACAAAATTACAACGTTTGAATGTGCTGAGAACTGATACCAAAAGTGAAAGCTTTCATTCCAATAATCTCCATAAAAAATATTTTTTTTAAAAACATATAAAGTCAATTTTTGAACGACATGGTTTCACACATGTAGAATATATTAAGTCACGTGGTACTAAATAAGCTGATTCGGTGCCTACAAATTTCTGCCGTTTTGAATTTTTTTTATAAACGAAATACCATCAGGATGATTTAGATGTTTTGGACATTGCAACTGGTTAGTCCAGTCTAGCTGTTAATCTGTTTCCTGTAGATTTAAAGCACTGTCATTAAACCTGGAGACAGTGAATAAACGATAAACGACCGACAAAAATGATTCACTTCCGTTCACGCAGCAACTTTGCAGGTTAATAGAGCGGGAACTTTAAAGGACAATGAACGCTTTGAATTCACCGCAAATAACAAAAATGTATCTAATTAAAATTGCAGGCTGAAGTTTACTTATGTTCGGGGTATAAATACATCAATAAAAGGGCTACAATATTACATTAAGTGTACTTGAAAAAGTACTTTATAATGTTTAGAACTATCATTAAATACCATCGGAAACATTATTCACCGGACATTAACTTAACCAGTGCCATGCAATTTCCGGTCAAAATTTTGTTGATAAAATTCTCCATTATTGTTTGTTAGACATCATTTTACAATAGAGTCAAAGAAATGTTCATTATTTGTAAACGTCAACATTTTGGTGAATTGCTGTTGCAGTTTTTTATATTTAAAAAAATCCTAATCTTACTGTTTGTGTGTCATTTTTTCCGGATTTGTGGGTCGGAGACACGTGTAATATAATACAGATTTTATGATGATATTCACTGCTAAGTAATAACGTTTATTTCATTCTGTAACGACATGAAGAAGTGCCATGGTTATGGGAGAATAATTATGTTGCTTGATCAGCATCTGCATGCATGGTCAAATCAAATATTGAAGTTTTTGTATTGGTCTCGTGAGATCTCATTTCCTATGACTGATCTTCATCGATTTGTTGCCAGTCACGGATATCCTCCGACGACAAAACTTAGTGCGTCTTAACGGTAAACATACAACTTATTCGAACTGTTTCCACAGACAATGTCTTTCCAAGCTCACCTACGCCTCACCAACTTCCTCTCTTCGCGTCATTTGTTTGGGAATTGAAGTTAATTTACACATGACATGACGGCAAATTTCCGATAGAATTTACTGAAGGAAAAACACTTACCAAAGTCACCCAGGCGTTAATCTTGATTCTTTGCATTCTTTCGTCCTGAAAGAAAAAGCTTTTGAATTGAATAAAAATGGACAATCTTTTGTTCAAATGTATGAGGAATTTCAAACATTAAGACAATATTTGTTTGAAGACAACAAAAGAAAACCCCTAAATAATTATAAAAATATAAAGTATATGCAACCATGTGAATGTAGTAATCAAAGTAGCACTAGCCCTAGGTCAAATAGACTAATATTTTCGTTTCAGTAATTCAAAACTTTGCGACGGGTCGAAAAGAATATTTGTAACGCAAATGGGTCTGAATGTTAAAAGTCACAATTTTATGCAGATAGAAGAGTTTTTTCAAGGATACATTTTGGTTCAGTATTGTTATTGGAAGTGTCGTGAGTGCACGTAAGACGAGTGTGCTGATGTTGTATGATTAATTGATTTGATATTTTACATTCAAAGAGTCAATAAGTAGATAAACCTTGAAAAACAGTTTGTGAAAATGAAGCTACATTATGGATACATTTTGACAGATGTGAGCGACTGAACAAAATCACAGATATTATGAACGGTCTATTTAATGACGTACATGTGTTGAAAGGTCTCCTGAGAAATGATGTAAACTAATGAGGAAAAACGTGAACAGTAAATCTCAATAGGGTAGTCGTTCAAGACTTAATCTTGCCCATCCTGTTTTAAGAACTATCTAGTATTTTTTTATTGTGTTTTTGGTTTCAACAGCGTGAGATAACAAAAGAGATGCAGTGCCGTATACAATTTGTTATGAATGCGTTGCACGCAGCAAATCTCTGACGACATTTGAATCACGGTTCCTATTCTAGAGATAAAGAGACCGTCGTTGATTGAACGACCTCTCCGAGGTATTTTTGAATTTGGGTGATAAATTTGGTTTTGAATTTTGTGCGATAAAAGTTTGAATGCTGTTCACTAGAATGTGGGATTATATTATGAACATGACGTGTATGTAAATGGTGCAAAGAATTATTAATTAAACGTCGCCATAGTCCTCGTCTTTGGATCGTTACATTGCTATCGATGATCCCAGGGGAAATAATTTGGCTATCTCCTCATTGGTATTTCCTAAAGACCAAATTCCATCTTAAGCGCGAGGTCTTTTAATCCCATATTGCATCTGTTATGCTCATTTCACTATGAGAATGACTCATAAACATAGATGGGGTGGGAGCTTTATATTACGACTTAACATTTAGTTTCGTGAAAAATACACAAAAAGTACTGATCTGGCTCCAACATCGTACGTACATGTACGGTATAATTACAATTGATGATAGTGAAAATAAAGTTTTCTTTAAATATAAGACTTTTTAGTCTCGTCATAGGTGATAACACATTAATAAAATTAATTTATTCCTAGAAATATAAATATATAAAAAATACAGTGTAATAATAAAATATTACAGGATACCAGGGAGAAGGAGATTAGAGATATTTTACTAGCAACTAATCAAGTCCAACCCCTGTAATCAGTTCTTAGAATTATTTCAGGATTATCCCTAAGGCAAGACAGCCAGGCCGTTCTTACTTTGTTCATGTTGCCGACTTTTTACGAGAATAATTTTTTTTCTTCACTAATCCGTATTGGGTGTTTTCCGGATATATCAACTTCTGTTTGTGTGCGACGGAAGTATTGAAGAGACACTCCTCCATGTTTCTAGTATTAAATTATGCCCTGTAGACCTGACATCATTTTTTGCGCCGTATACGCTAGAGTATTGGCTGTAAGATTACAGATTACAATCCTGAAACACTCTCCGGATGGAAATCACGTTCTTGTAATACCGATTTAGCACAACATTAAAAGCCGTAAGTAAACTATCTATCTCTCTCCTTAATCTATGGCAAATTGCTGATGAATATATACCTACCATATCCAGCACCTGTGACACGTAAAACTGCATTTCCAAATCTGTCACCGTTTTAGGGTCGAAAACAGGTCGTACTATCGGGTTATATGGATACAGCAATTCTCTGATAAGCCGATATCTACCCGGATCACCTTTACCGCCTAAAAAAGATAACAATGCCATGTTTTTAATAATTCCTAAAAGTGATGTGTTTATGGTAATATGAGTTCATTAATTATTCATAGGTGGTGACAACCTTTTAATGTACTATAATTGATGAAACGTCACGACTTGCTAGATAACCAAACAGTCCGAAATATCCTATCACTAGATATCCATTAACAGTGTCAAAATTGGATTTACTAAATATATCAACATCGCAAATCACTTCTATACTTCAATCGACAATTCAATAAGAAATGAAAAATGCTAACATATAACTATTAAATACGTTACCTTTTCAATTATGCAATATTTACGAATACAGAAAAGTGATTATAATTCATAAAACATCAAATTTTAATAGCACTGTCAACAAAGATGAAAAACACTTAAAACTGGATTTTAAAAATATTTCATTATTCATCTAAACGTTTAATAATTACAAATTAAATTCATATTCGTGCAATTAAACTGGTAAATAATCATTTTTACATGAGAGGTTTCCATATAATGATTCATAAAGTTTGTAAATATTATAAAAAGGGTACATTTTTATATCGGTAACTTAAGCTGTTTAATATAATCTTTATTTATAGATACTTAACTAATCTTTTTAGTTTAATGTTTTAAATAAATAATATAGATACTGCTTTGTCTAATATGTTAAACCTTATTATTGAATACAAAGTGTCAGATTGCACAAGTATAATATAAAATATGGTGATTCAGTAAGAGGTTAGCTCGTCACGCACACATCATAAAATGTTATAAAAGCGTCGGCAATATGGTAAACTCCCTGAGATCAATAATGTAGATTAAAACAGTTAAGTAGATAGGAGACCACAAAAATGTCAAAATTTGGTAATAAAAATAACATAAATTACATTGATGATGTGTATACATATAGATGACGACACCGGTGACATATTAGTCAGTGTCCGTGCTAATACTCTATAAAAGCATGGTAAGTGACATAAGGTATGCTAACAATGTGGTCTGTTAGAAGAGTTGATGAAAAGAACATTACAAAAGACATGGTTAGCGTGATAATGTAAATGTAAATTTAATGCAGTGACGAGAATGTGGATTTAAGGACCCGTATGGAGGAGTAATTATTATTATACAGAGAGTTATGAATGCTATGTGAAGCTGTAACAGTTAGGGTAACGTTTTAGCTATAACATAACATTTAGTATGAAAGCTTAGAGTACAAATTTATTTCAAATTTACTCCTGCCATACTCTCATCTTTTCATATAAATTCTCTCACACGTCTGTGTGTATAATTCTGTATGTCTGTTCGTCTGTCTGTCCGTCCGTCCATCTGTCTGTCTGTCTGTCTGTCTGTCTGTCTGTATGTCTGGCTGGCTGGCTGGCTGGCTGGCTGGCTGATGCCTTGCTGTTATGTAAGATTAATCTTAAGCTTACTAACAGATTGGATATTTCACCATAGCCACATACATTGATAACCTCTGACAACCACACCAAAATCAACTTCTTTTCACCTCAGCTAATGTCGTTCACAGGGAACAATTTTCCATGTTGTAACAATATCGTAAAAGACAACTTTATGCCGTCTTGTCGATTTGGATGGAAAGGTCAAATGAGTTGTTCATGTTTATCATATAATCAAAATTAGACACAACAGACTGATTTTATGGCACTTGATGTAGTACATATTCCTTAAAAAATTATTTCTCACGAAATGAGAGACTTGTATATATTGGTCAACTACAACGTAATAAGTAACTGAAATACACTTTGTTTTAATAATAGATAGAGTTCGGAATTACAATTTTCAAAGTACATCCGTTCCAACAGTCATACTTCTATACTCCGAAGTTCCTGAAAAGGATCTACGCCTATGAGTTTTGTCTGTTGTCATAGAAACGTCTAAGCTACAATTAGATATATCTATTCTTCCTAACTCGTAATATGTTGAAGATGGTTGTTAATACATTGTTTATTTCATACCTAAATTAAAAGTTTCAATTTAACTGGAGGTGGGGTAAAATAGGTACAAGACTTTCCTTAGAAAACATGAAAGTATCGGTGAGCATTCATATTCAGTCATAGACGTTAGAAAAGAGAATGGCTATGCTTCGATAAACATAATGTGTATCATTCATATAACGAACGATTATTTCGCGGACAAAAAGTTTACATCTATCATAGCATATATACAGTTCCACGACAGTCATTTATAAGAAATATTGGGCAGTTATTACAATAACATAATGTATCATTTTGTTAATGATACGTTATATGAAAAGCATGGCGATATGATATCAAACAGCTAATGCAATGAATATGTTAAAACTTAAAACTCCATGCATGAAATGATAACAGAATTCGTTGTATCAAACACCGTTCAATGTACAGGCTCTACATCTTAATATTTAATTTGCAAAGAATCGTCATAAATCGTCTCAAAGTGATCCAAATGTTCTCAATTTTATATATACAACATAGCAAAAGAGTAACAGAATTCGTTGTATCAAACACCGTTCAATGTACAGGCTCTACATCTTAATATTTAATTTGCAAAGAATCGTCATAAATCGTCTCAAAGTGATCCAAATGTTCTCAATTTTATATATACAACATAGCAAAATGTCCTGACTTGAGACAGTTTGATATGTAGTAAGAGTTTCCATAAATCGAACAAAAAATGAACAGATTTATAGTAATACCTAATTAAATATGTTTATCTGAGAGAAAACATGTTTGTTCAACGAATTATGTGACTATAAAATACACACAGTTTAAAACAGTTGTATGAGAAGAATTTTAGAATTGGAAAATAAAACGATAAAAGTCGCAGCAAGGAAAATGGCGGAGATAATCATCAGCCCTGTCCACACGAGCACGACTCTCCAGCTCTCTTGCTCCAACGAAAGTAAACCATGTAAACTTTAATAAACGCCTACTAGTACAAGGTTATCCTCAGGCCAGCCTGACTTAGGGTTAGAACGGGAACGCTATGAAACTATCCAGAACCCGTTCTGCGGGCCTGAACTTGTTCCGCTTATGCCAATTTAGCGTTTAGCGTTCAACGTTCAACATTGAATTGTCCTGCCCATATGATAAGGGAACACCTAAGTACGATGCCTACATGTGGACAGGGTTAATATACAATATATAAACAATAAAATAAAATCTAATGTATGTTAATAGCCATGCTACCTTGCCGAAACATCCTGGAGCATGGCTTATTTAACTTGGGTTGTTTAGGATATTGCCAATCGCATTCATAACCGGCAGGTTGTTCTTCTGGGTCTTCCATACTTGTGCTACCACCTGTACGATGATACATGACAATTGTTAGTACGAATAAGTATCCAACCTGGTAACGACACACATTATCATGGAACACATGTTTAATATAATATGAATAATGAGGGTGAACTATTTGATGTGAGTTAATGACACGTATTAACTATATACATATGATGTTAAAATTGTAATATCGTTCAAAATGAAAATTCTTTAAACGTTACTTTACATTACAATAGTGCTTTTATTCATTATGGAGTTGTGTTATTCACAGATGAAAGTGGTTTTGTGAGTGGTAAATGAAATGAGAACATCTTTTACTGAACATTTCGTCGTACTTAATAGAGCAATGCAATATAAAGTACCACGTTATAATAGCGACACGCCATCAGTAATTAGGCCAATAAATGGGGGCAGCTTCACCTTCAGCGCAAGTGCCAACTGGAATGATATTTGAAGATACATTTTGTGTGGTTCAGGTCACGTGAGTAACCTCTTGGTAAAGATGGGGGATATAAATCTATTCACGTGGACTCATTTCAAACATGCAATCGCGTGTAGAACCATGTTTGCTCGTTTTAAGGCTACGTACGCGGCAAAAATAGAAAGACTCAGTAAATTCAAATCATTAAACCACCGTTCACGGTCCTTACTTCTAATGTACGTCTAATGTAGGTAGGTAACGCATACCAAGTTATAAGACCTAAGTATATCTATGTCACGGATAACGATGCAGTTTCCCTTGAAAAAAATTGTACGGAAATATGTGAAAATTGTTCTTATTGTTGATATGTAAATCTCTGTTTCGCAGGTATTTGCTTTGGCAAATGATATAAATAATGAGAGTACAAAATTATCTAAAATATCTATATTAAAAAATGTATAGCTGTACTTTGGAAATCGAAATTAAACGGAATTATTCAATAGCGGCAATAGTTTGTGTTGTTATACGTACGGAAGACGCTGTTCATCTTTCACAGTATAGAATCCAGATTCAGTGACGTACAAAGAATATTGCGACGAAGATATAGGCAAAGAAATTATCTCTCTTAACTCGTATTCAGTATAATAGTCAAACAAATGTATGTATAACATTGCTTCTACCGCCATATATTTTATCTACATTCAAACTTAAATGCCCTCTTCATAAAGAGCAAGCCACCAGTCATGGAAATACAAAATGCAAAAGTTTTTGGACTTGTTACGTGCTGAGAAGTTCTAAACAGCGAATTCTTTTAACGAGATATTCTGATTTCACCTCGTAAATTTTATTGTTTTACGCACTCTCCTTAATCAGCGCTTTAAGTTATTATGATATTTTTGAAATACAACCTATGATGAAATAAATTATAGCTTCTTGTGCGTAATAGCTGTCAAAGAAGACCGCCAGTGATGTACTCCGTCTAATGATAGACAGATTTGATATAGGTTGATAGGTTCACATAGTTCACTCTAGAAATCGTAAACAACTGCAAGACAATAAATTCAAACAAAGCACACTTTTGTATATATGTGAACAAAATGGATGGGATCTATTGTTTGACGGGATTGATATACGTCACAGATGTCTCTCCACATATTTTGAATGGGAGAAATCATTTTAAAAATTCATGAATGAAATGTAAATTAGCGTTTCGTCCAGCCGTACTAAAAACCGGGACTAAAAATAATCTTGTTTGTCGTCAAAATTCTACCAAACCCGCATATTTGTATCGTCAGGTTAATATAATGATACATTTCCTAGTGTGATTTAAATTACAAACTGACGTCACAGTTGATGTCAGTATCGAAGCCATTAAAGGCTCATGTAAGAGTAGAATTCAGGTTTGACAAAACAGTCATCTGGTAGAACTATAGAAAAAGATTGCTCTTAACAAAGGAATGATCTTATGTAATCATTATGGCTCTATGGATATAATAGTGCTAATGCCAGAACCTGGGATTGAATCGTGGGGTTTTCAACTATTTTGTCTCAATACTCATTAGGTAATCGTTAAACTGTGTTATAGTGAATCGTACATCGAAATATAACAAAATCGTGTATTTCTTACATAGAATGCAATGTACACTGATATTGTCGAAACTAATTTCGCTGTTCAAAAGCTGGAAGTTCGAACAAAGTTCATAGATCTCCTTGACAAACAACCCTATGGGTGAACACGTTACTGGCATTCTACAGTTCAGAGATCTACGATCACCATTGTCATTAATCATTGCTTTATAACATTTCAAAAGACTTAAACAAAACAATAAGGTTTGATTCATGTACATGCCATCACATGACCACCATGTCAACTAAATGATACAAACAAAATCTAATACTTAACCAAGGCTAAACAAACTACTAAAACTTTGATGTATTACGTAATTTAAAAACCATCTGTTTTGAGAATGCTAATTTATCTCAACAGTTTGACTTGCCCATTCACGCATGAGTCATATATCCTTGCGGCTAACAGTACTATATGTTTTGACTGTTGGTTGGATATATGAAGAATGAACATAAATCGTCACACATAATGGCTGTTTGTTTCTACACGTGAGACGTGTAGCTTTATATCTTTTTTCGTGGTTAAACATATGGCTATCTGCGCATTGAATTCACGAATCCTTGAAAATGATACACTATGAAATGAACCCCCCTTAAGAAAAATAGTATCTCATTCGTGTATTGTATTTATTGGTGTAATTTTACGTAATACATCTCGACCGTATAATTCCAGTGCTGTAGGCATTTCGTATACTTAATTAATTGTAGTAATGGGATATTACGAGAAGTGGTGAAAAGCATCTTATTTTTCTAATTAATCATTCTTCTTAACAAACATCTTTCTTCATTACATTTAAAAAGAGGTCACGGTTTTTGTACATCAAATATTTGTCATTATGATATTTCATGGTCTCCATAACGATATCGATTAATGACAGAGCAATATTTCAACAACTGCAATCCACAGTTAATTCGGAATGTGTTAATATCTTTAGGAAAACAAATCAAGACATTTGTTTCAATGTTTTCTGACAGGGAATGTAATTGGTACTGAAGGGAATGTCCTTTGTTTGCGTATTCGTGTTATGACATTTCATCAAAGCATAAAAGATACAATGTTTGCTAGAATATTCTATCTTAGAGTCAAGTCGTGAGGGGTTAATAGTTATCATCCCTTTCACTGCAGTTTTCAATACACAACTATTAGCCTTATACTAGGCTTAGTGAGCATATGCTATAGCCGAAATCCCCACAAGACTTGACGCTCAGCTAGAATGTTCCGATTACAAATCAGACAAATTTCGCAATCCATGTGGTGGACCCTTTTTTCCCTTAATCGACCTTCAACTTACGTTTACCGTTACTTGTGTACTATTAATACCCCCGAGGCCAAGAAATGGTCTTAAAAACATATAAAGTTGTTGTCATTCTTTCCCAGACTCCACGCGCTTCTTTGGTATAATATTTACATACGCCTTAAGTATATTTTCCTAGGTCTCGTGAACTTCGCAGGCTCCCAGTCTGTACAAATACACAACTTTATTGCATTTGTCTACTGTATTGTAATGCTATATGGAGAGGAGACTTCTCATCGCCCCAAGCACATAACTTGAAATATTTACATAGCGAAAAATAAACAGACTGAAAATGAAAAAAGTGTATTCATAATTTCCATCGGGTCCTTACGTCAGTTAGGACACTTCGGGTTATAGTCGGTTATTTATTAACGGTAAGTGATGGTTCACATCAGGTACTGGAACACCTACTAAGATGGTGACATAAGCTTGAGGACAAACGTGAAAATAATTCTGTAAGTCAGACCAAATGAGCACCTCAAGGCTTGTATCACACTATTTGTTTTAAATGCGACTAATATAGTTCTATTTTTAGAAACAAGTAATGGGTCATCAGACTGAGGAGCGTGATTTGAAACTTATGTGATCATCAAAAACACGTCATATTTCACCTTCTTAAAATATATTCTGTTGATTTCCAGTCCTTTTATAATTATATCACAAACATGACGATAACAATCACGACTGCTCTTTCAAAAGCATTTTTTCGAATAAAGTCCTTGAAAGAAAATTGATCCGATTTATACGGTACGTGACTGAGACACAATTGATAAATATTGATAGTGAAAGAACCGTGGTTGCAGCTTGTATACAACCAATTACCGAGACCACTTCAATACTTCGTCCTCCTTGGAACGAATGTATATTTTGAATATGAATTCTAGTCTGCTTTTGGATATATACCACTACAATGAATTTCCATGTTCCGCAATAATGAAAAACGACCACAAATTCCAATTTGTAGAAAATAACACATGAAAGACACTCTTCTGAGTAACGTCCTTGAAAATAAAATGTTCCAATTTAACTAGCACATTCTCGTGATAGTCAAAAGATCGTGCTTTGCCACTTGCAATACATAATACAGAGAATATTTGAATAGTTCATCCCCATGAGATCGTTTCTAAATTCCATCCTTTTTTCGAATTATACGAAACATCTTTTAGATTTATTTTGGGTTTTAATTTCATACCCGTTTTCTATATATATATATATATATATATATATATATATATATATATATATATATATATATATATATATATATATATATATATATATATATATATATATATTTAGCTGATAAGAATGCAATATTTCGAAAACCTTGCACAATAACTATCGTTTGCAGTAAAAGGTAATTTTTGAAAGAAGAACCCAAAACTTGAAGATTATAGTGTAAAATTTATCACATTTGCTAAGAAAATAAAAAAAAAACAGACTAGATCAGAAAGTGTTACTCACGACATGAATTACTGTGTTTCACAGATGTGAATAACAATCATAAAGTCACAACAACAACGACAACAACAGCATCAGCAGCAGCAGCAACAACAATAACAACAACAACAACAACAACAACAACAACAAAGTTCAAAAAACGCACGAATACCATTCTTTTGAATAATGTTCTTAAAATAACAACCAATTTAGACAATGCAGATGAAGGTATGTGACTGAGACACTCTTCACATTTTAAATAGAGTCTAGGTGTTGTTATCGAAATAACAGTCGCAAATAAACAAACAAAGCACATTGACAGATTTATTTTGAATAATGTCTCGATCTAAAGCTAAATAAAATATAAATACAGTAAAGGTATCAGACCAAAATATAGCTGACAGAAATTGATAGCCAAATACCCGCCGTAACATACACACATACATACACAAACGTAACAAACCTACAGAAAAACGGACACATACACAGTGTGACAGGTACGTAGATAGCTACAGATACAATACAGTGAACAGACAGACAGACAGACAGACAGACAGACAGACAGACAGACAGACAGACAGACAGACAGACAGTAAATATGTTCTATAAGAAAAATGAGGAAACGTATTCACACACAGAGAATAGATAAAGATTATGGATATTAATTTTTAGAATTTCAACCATATATGCAATGTGATAATTTTTCTCTTTGGTGCGTGTATGTGTCACTCTTTTAAGGATCAATTTCCTGTTGAAAGACTGGATTTCCTCGTTCTTGTCGTGTATAGTGCGATCACCTGACAGATAGATGTGTATCATCTGTGTGTCAATGTTTGCCTTCAGCTAAACAAATACACTTCCTTCCCATACGTACGACAGATTTGTAGCATTAAACTAGATAATTAAATACGATAAGTACCCAGATTGCCGTTGTAAAGTCTACGTTGCAAACAAGGATTGATTAATCGTTCTTATTGTGACATTGAGAATGACTAATAGTGTCACGTGATAGCACCGAACGGGTACTTGAGGGCTTACAAAGTGGTACTCGTCTCTCGGGGCATTCCTACACCGTCAAAATTCAACCTTCAAAACGTCAAAGTATTGCCAATAAATAGAGTACATTTTTACAACCTTGAAATTTTACACCCTTAAAAAGGTTGTTATTATAATGATATCTGGATACCACGAGACATGGATACATAAACAAGTTGAAGGTTCCGGTATACAAACTATGAGATTGCCAGATAGCTGTATCAAAAAACATTGTCAAACAACATTTTGCTATTCGGGATATGGAAACTAGGAGAGGAAACATGAAACTATATGTATGAAATATACATGTCATGAGCAAGCTGTTCTTAACAATGATAACTAAATGTACTTGTAAGCTATAAGATTCACGATATAGTGAATATAGTTTATCCACGATTACTGACATTGATATTACAGATTTGACTTGGCATGTCTTACACGATAACACGAACAAACACACAGCGGATCAATATTGAAAAGTCCATAGTTTGACATTTCTCTAACGTCAGTTATGATCGATCGGTATCAGGCTCCCAGGACGACCCTCATCGATTATTTGCACATTACATTTATTTAGTATTACAGGAAATAATTACTTTTCTGACGTTTCTTGCACAGGCTATCGTACATTTAGGACACAAAGATTGTCAGAGAGATATTGAGTTTCAGTAATTATTGGAGAAAAATACAAGCTGCGTCAACTTACTCCAAGGGTATCCGATCTATATCGTTATCTTTGCAAACATATAAAAAATAAGCAAAGTACTCCACTTACCTTTAATGAATGGAAGCAGTAAACACAGCGTGACTTGAACTGTAATCAGCCATTGAATCTTCATCTTTGGAAATCGATCTCTAAATATTACACTGGAATGGAAAAAATGATTGTCAGCGAAATATTGTCTAGTATGACTTGTTAAATGACGTTAGTAGAGCTCACTGCAATACTACTCCGATGTTTATACGTTCACTGACGGTGACAAACTAAGTGAAGCTCTGCCTCCGCATTGTATGTACGATTGGTTAGTTCTCAACACGTTCTATTGGCTATACGAGAAAAATGTTATGTTGTCAGAAATAGGAAATTAGAAGTGTTGACATATCGAGGACGATATGGCCGTGCGAAATAAATGTTTTGTTGTACGCATACATAGACTATTAATTAATGTGTGTGTTGACACCCGGAGTAAACTTTAGGTCATTGATCTTACCGAATAAGTATAACCTATAATATTTCATTACCACTTACTGACAGCATAATGCAGGATAATTTTTTATGATGCGTGTCAACGGACGGATTGGCCGTGAAAGAAATAATAAAGTAATAAATCGTGCTAGGCCGCATTTTCAGCGACTATTCTTGTGCAATTTCAGAGATCGAGTTACAATTCAGATTCGTTCACATTGTGTTGTGTTTAGAGCCACTGTCGACATGCATATCACGTATATTAGCAATGTAGTCAATAGTGCAGTTCCCTTGCGTTCCTTGACGTTTGCTTTCAGTGATTAAACTCAGGAAGGCATTTATCCCATTGACGTTATGTCATGTCGTGTGGGCAGACGTTTGATCCGAATATCCTGCCCAAGGTCAATGAAACATTATGGAACATTTTCAGACAAAATTAAAATATAAACTAAAGTGTTGACATAAATTCATATTTGAGGAACATTGTTTATCATGATCTAAAATGATACTGGAATGTACGAAATATTTTTGGAAAAATGTTGTTTTACTCAAAAACATTGGAGGGAAAGAAACGTAATTTTAGCACATTTTGTAAATAACGGACATTTCTTTGATTCTAGTCTAAAATTAAATTGAAATTAAAAAACAATTTTTTAAAAAACGATAATTTTTGTAGGATTTTTTTCAGGTAAGTGCTTGGTAACCAAAAGGTTAATCTGTTTTATATTACATTGTGTCTGCTATTTTCCTTTCAATTCAATCAATCATGTTTACTTTCCTCTATTCATTTTGATGTCTTTGATATGGTAATCTTGTACTTTTGGCATTTATACATCATACCAGTCACATATAAGACTCTAAATTCAAAGCATTGTATGAAAATACAGACACTTTTAACAGATCCAAAGACAAAACTCCAGGTGGATCTTATAATTAAATAGGTTATTCAGCGTTATTTTTTTTTGCTTGTTTCTTTTTATTTTCACGTCCCATTTACTGTTAAACCATAATGTTCTATTTCTGTCTAGTCGCATTGGCAGTACAGATGAGGGTTATTTTTTTGTTGACTTTGACTACTGCAGTGTGTCTCATTCTTCAGATATGCTACACGTTCTCTATAACTCGGTTGTGTCTGTAACAAAGTCCTGTATATTGTAAAACTATGTCACAATTAACAAAAGCGTGCTTACCAATGCATGAAGTAGACTGGTATGTGTGTCATTGTTATTAATTAGAATTGAGACCAGTGTCATTCTTTGAAAGTGGACGTCTTTCAAAGGAATTCGTCATACATCCATCCATACATACATACATACATACATACATACATACATACATACATACATACATACATACATACATACATACATACATACATACATACATACATACATACATAGACAGGCAGACACCAGACAGACAGAAAGAAAGACAGACAGACAGACAGACAGACAGGCAGATAGATAGGCGTACGTACGTGTATGTATGAAACTATTTAATATTTATGTATGAAAAAATAACTCAAAGATTTACCATGTTACTGTCAATGAACCCCTTTCAATAAAGATCTATATAAATCAATTTTAGTTGACATCTGTATTTTTTAAGTCATACCGATACATCCGACGACCCTGAATGCCAATATTAACGATGTAATGACTCTAAACGTTGATGAGATGGAACATATATAAACTACCTGTCACTAATTGAATTAACATCACGAGGTAACAAGATCTAAAGTTCAAGTTCAGAACTCCAGCCTGCTGGATATGATTACAGTTTATGGCTATTATTTCAATCGCACACAACAACTTGGATTTGTACCGCGTGATGACACTGGAAGCGCCACCATCGTTGAGTATACGTGCGTTTCTCCTATTATACTGACATAGCGTCGGAATTTCAGATACCTTGATCAAAAACCACAGAAGTTAATTTCGTTTCAAGGACAGTGCTAAATTTAATTTAATTTCACAATGCAATTCCACAGAGCGAAATACTTTAACATTCAAGGAAGCCAATTCTTTTTGAGGCAAATTATGCATAACATAACCGACACTATGTTCTTTATATTACCTTAACGATGGTCTCATGAGAGTTTTAAAAACTTGAAAACCTTGTTTTAATCCCGTAACTTATATTTGTCAACATAACTCATGAACAGCTCTTTTTCGCCTTTCCGACGATGCAACCGATAGTTTGTACAATTTTGCGATTGCAAGATACATTTCTGCGGCTGCGCAGCCGACTATTGAAGCATATATGACGCACTGTATTTGACGATCTTTGCCAAATGTCTCTGTCACCTTGCATTTAACATGATACAGTTCTTTTCATTCGTTGAAAATTTTGTTGAGTATAATGAGAACTTTGACCTTGACAAGATCGTAAAACACACGACAGCCGGGTGTCATCCTCGATTGCATGTAAATGTCACTATCTCGTTCTACCGAATTTGAACCATTTTAAGTTTGCCGAGATGTTATCACTGTCACGAATCATAAAATGCCATTTTGAGGCCGATAATTGACATAAGATGTATTACAACACTTTAAGGTTTAAAAAATGTAAGCAATAAATACTAATAGCAAGTTTCGGTATGTTTACGTCAGCTTGTCGTGTAACTGACCTTTCAGGTGAAATAACTACCACGTATCACAAGTATATTATTGCCATGCATTTCCGGATCCCATATATAACAATATCATTGTAAGATTAGAGTACATTTTACATCCGTTCCTCTAAGTCAGAGAAAATCTCTAACATCCGGTCCCTAAATTGATTTCTTTTGCATCTAAGAAGTGTTAGTGGTGTTTTATCCGTCTTCTTGTCTTGACGGGAATCGTGTACAGGGTATACGTAATCAGACCATGTCACGCACTTTGCAAACATTCGCCGATAACTGCAGGTCGCCAGACTACTTCATTACAATGTCCGGATCGTCCCCGAAAGTAGTTATAGCAACCATTAGGTAATTTCTATCACGTGGTGTCCTCATTCCATTGTATCAACATTCCACCGCTAAGTAAACCTAATCAATATTAATAATCGTAATTTAAAAACTCTTGAAATATGAAAGGTAATTAAAATCACCTATATTGTCCTTTTTGAAAGACATTAGCTTCAAACCCAAACAAGGGGTTTAAATGTTTGTGCGAAATAATCGTGTAATAGGAAATTATGAGTATTTGATGTGTTGACATTGTGTCAGACATGAAAAGTATACATGGTATGTACTTTATGATAATGTTATACAGGTCATAGTAAGACATTACTA
Organism: Glandiceps talaboti; assembly: GCF_964340395.1. Classification (NCBI taxonomy): domain Eukaryota; kingdom Metazoa; phylum Hemichordata; class Enteropneusta; family Spengelidae; genus Glandiceps; species Glandiceps talaboti. The sequence goes on from NC_135568.1 coordinate 3,198,324, forward strand.
ATCTAAACCACATATAGAAATGCGTTCTAGTCTTTCTGTCTGTCTGTCTGTCTGTCTGTCTGTCTGTCTGTCTGTCTTTCTGTCTGTCTGTCTTTCTTTCTTTCTTTCTTTCATTGTCTGTCTGTACATTTATGTCTTTCTGTCTGTCTGCCTGGCCCTATCCCACTGGCTGCCTACATACCTACCTACACGCACACGCTCGCGCACATACATACATACATACATACATACATACATACATACATACATACATACATACATACAGACAGACAGACAGACAGACAGACAGACAGACCTGCCTGTCTGTTCATGCATGCTCAAATACTGTGAAAGCGGAGCAGAATACGTATCTAAAGTTGTCTGAATAACGTCTAAACTTGATATTGTTAGGTAGCTGAGATGACCTATTGATCTATGTATGTCTTCATTCCAATCCTGTCTCAAGCGTGCAAATATTTGGGTTGATTTTTTTATTCCGTGGCGACAGTCAAATATTGATTGTGGATTTTCGTATACCATATAAAGTATGAAATGTTTGACGGTCTAAACCCATGAGAAGTTCTGATTTCATGAATTTAAAGAGCCTGCCTTGATAAAATGAAGGTTACAATGTGGTTATCAAATTACTTATCTAATGTACTTTAAGACTGTGTTTCCTTCACACGTCACTTTCTCTATGTCTACCTCACCTAAAATTAATTCCAACAACAATTTCTTGTTTTTCTTTTACCGGGAATGTCTGCTATGTAATTTTCTAGTTGTCAATTTAGACAGGATCTCAAAATGCTCATTCAAATTCATCCTTTGTTATGTTGGCTTTTGAAAAGTGAATTTAAAACTCGGCCTTGTCGAGCTAGAAGCTTGACACCGCTTATGATTTCCAGAACTCCTTGAGGGGGAACGATCACACTGAGTGAACTTTTGGTTTCGGATATCATTGATAACTTTAAAGGGATTTATCAACCATGTAATGACTGAACACAAAGGTCAACTCCATCAGGATTAGAGGATAGAAAATTTGAGATATTCCTGTTTTATGATAGAAGTAGAGTTGTCGGTGGTCTACCGGGGAAATAAAGCACTGAATCAATGACACAACTGGGATTACTTGCAGTCATGATGTCTCCGTGTGTCCATCATGCTGTCAAACTTATCATCCGAGTCTGAAGACGAGGATAACCAATGCGTTCTCAGGAATAAAACACTTCCAGGTTAAATCTATCAGACGACATCTAATCGCTATCTCTCTATTGAAATGAAACCTTTTAGGCATGAAGCACATAAATCGGTTATACAATACAGGATGCCAGTAATGGACTCCAATTGAAGGGAAACGATTAAACCAAACTTATATCAAATGCGTAATTTCCTGGGAATTAAATCAGAAGGACTATGTATGATAGAGTTACATGTAAACAGCAGAATACAAGTCATAGATTATACTTTGTTGTGTTGAAGTAATCCTTGATGACAGTGTTAGTGAGTCATACATGGAACACGCAAACTTATGCTGACAAAAGTAATATAATTTCATAGACTTTACAGTGTTTTGCCACAAGTACTCACCACTTCACGTCACGTTCGATCTGAGCATGCGTTTGTACTATATTGAACATCTCCGTGCGTACATAGTTTGATTAATTGTGATTACTCGTGTTTACAAAGTTTATTTACAAATCACTTCCCGTTCGACAACTAACTTCCAAATTGTCTTTTTAGGTGTGTGGGTTTTTTTTATTTAGTGAATAATCACGGAGTTCATCTGTGCTATTTCACTCTGGGTTATGTTTTCAAAAATATAGTTTCATTGATCATAAATAAATACAATTGGCTTTTTTATAATATCCATATGATAAGTTTGTTTGAGTGCGCGTTACTTTCGGGGCACTCCCATAGGTACAAAGACATTCATTTTTTTGGTTGTGCAAGGTAAATTTTAAATTAAAAAAGTTGTAGAATTGAGATTACGTAATACTATTCAAATGAAGTCATCATGTGATTGTACATTTCTAACCGCGACCCGTTAAAGGTATCCAGTGTAATTGTCATAATTTACATGTGATTTACATATTATGTTAATATCATGTAAATTTGAACATAAAGGTAATCTGATCATTGTTGTTGGGGATGTCGCTAATCGGTTTGAACAAGCTGAGTGTGGGCGAGAGTTATTGTAGTTACAGATCAGCGACGTAGACTAATTGCATAACAGATCAATCACACGCCAGCAAAAAATGCAGTGTACTTTGATTGCACGAAGAGTGGTCATGTTCGTAATTGAAAGCTATCTTCATACAATATCTTCGAATAACGATTTTGATATCATGGGATCAAAGAATGGGGCCAGTACCTTTGTATATCAAGCTTGTAAAAAGAAGAAAATCGTAGAAACTAGTGCAGGTATTAACAGAATCACATCACCTCTATAGAAAATAATCAATGCATGGTGTTCACTTTTGATATTACCCCCTTCGTTAATCCTCGGGTTTATCCCGTCTCGCTGGAAAATAGGGAACTTGCAATCCAGACTGAGATTGCTCGGACGCAAAGGACTATGGGATTATCTGTGGTTATTGTAATACCTAATCTGGAGCTACTGATAAAATCAAACTCCCATAATTGGCAGAATAACTATGATTTGATTATCTGTGGTTACAAACAATGTATCAACATTGTTTACAATACTAATTGATAAGTATTTATTATCACTTTTCCCATGATGCAGCATTCAACATGGTGGGTTTGCAAGTTCCCCATTGTAGCATTTTATGGACGTTGTAAAACTGTTAGTGTTCAGTGAGCAGTATGTTAAGACTTTGAAGCGAACTCAAGGACGCATGATATACAATATACTATGGGAATACTAGATATATGTAATTTAAATGACATGTTGTGATAAGATGTGCCAAGCCATCACATTGGTTTTGTAAATTTACTGAGTATAAAAAGTATCTGGTTTTATTTGTAAGGACAGTTTAATGTTTTCAGTGCACACAGTGGAATGAATTACATGTGGAACTTATATTGAAACAGCAGTCTTTACTTTAAATCATCTTAACTGACAGTGGAAAGGTTATATTGCTCATAAAAGCATGGATGTGTGTATAGCTATACAAGACTTCCAACACTGGATTTGAGGACATCTTAAAAGAAAATACGCTGCACTTAAAGGTGCCTAACTTAACAGAGATTCATAGATTGGTTTCCCTAAAAATCAAACTGGCACCTGCAGTAGCTCTATGATTTATTGGTCGTTACTTAGCTTTCATATAAATAAATCCTTGCATTATTCCAAGTTCTTACACATATTGCCGTCAAGTCCAGACACTGGTAGAGCTAGAAGTCACACTGGGCATTCATATAGACAATCAAATAACATTTACATATTACCTAAACATTCCGAAAATGCCAATAATCTCAATTATCAAGAAACTTTGTGAACGCTTAATCAAAGTGTGTCAATACCCAGATAGCTATATATGAATTCACGAGAAGTCTAACATTGAGACGATGCTTATGTTTGATTTGATATAAGTTGATACAATACTGTATAGCATTCATGTATATATATATATATATATATATATATATATATATATATATATATATATATATATATATATATATATATATATATATATATATATATATATATATAGACATCCAGACATTTGGCTACAGATGTTTACGTCATTAATTGTTTGTAGACGTCTGTGTGTACACTAATTTATGTGGCTAACAATACTAATAATTTAGATGATAAATAACATTAAATGAAGTGTTTCATACTTAACACAATTACGTTTGAATAGATACTGATATCGCCATAATTATAGTTATAGGGTTTAATAGGGTATATCGATCACTCCATTTAAAATCTCATAACCATGAAAAAGAATTAATTAACATTTGCGACTAATAAAATTAATTAAATGACATATCACACAGTTATTGTCCAACGAAAAGCTTAAATGGTAAGGAATCAAATTTAATATTCTATTGCTGTGCAATTGGACTACTTAAAGCGTTGCAATCGTTCGACTAAAACTATTGTTGTTACAATATGGTTGATTACACAAGTGGGTGATAGTGGTACCTTAGTCGTATAGATATAATCATCCTGTAAACTAGATAGTGTAAACATTGGAAATCTTCACAAATTACACCACAAGATAATAGATGTCATCATAAGATATGCCACTCTACTGTGACTACAATTAAACTAATGTCATTCAATATCTTATATCAACATGTCACAACAATAGTTTTAGGTTGTATTTATCTTATTTGATTCAAAACTAAGTTTATGGCTACTATATGTATTTAATCACATCGGGATAATTTTAACACTTTTTGGGAGAAATTGTTTAAATATGTCCTAGTTCTCTATTTCGGAGACGTACGAGACTGGCTATTGAATAACAGAGTAATGTCCAGTTTTATTCAAGCGACCGATCTGGCTTCGACAGTTAATTTATTCATATGGAGCATACTTTACCATTATTAGGTAATCTGCAACATTCAACAATGCATTATATTTATAAGTTATTATTTGTTTATCTACAGTCATTCTTCAAAGGTTAGTATGACGTCACCAAATATGGTAGATTGACAAGTCATTTTAATACATAAAGATGTGGATTAGTCAAATATATGAGGAGTCTCCATGTATGACTTTCCTTAGCCATAGCTTTATGGTATTGATATTTGATAGTTATTCAAAGCACGTTATGACAAATATGATTAATATGACATAACAAAAGATCAACCCTGTCATTGTATATGTCTGACTACATATTGCCTGCAACTCAGACACCTGTTACATTATGATTAACAATTATTATAACAGAAGAAAACAGGGTGGTCAAAACAGTTTAGATGGCTATGATGAGATCGAATTTGCTTATCTGTCATGCATAATACATTACATACACACATTTAGACATATGTTACGCTGAAGGAGAAATATTACAAATATCAATAATTTTGTCATCATTAATAGTTTTTATTTCCTGATCTTGTCAGTGAATTTTAACGGCAGTCATTGCCATAAATAAAGATTTGTGGGTTTCGCAGTGGCACAATGTGTTTTATTTTGTGTTCTATGGCAAGTGTACATTGAATGTCAAAGATAAAATACAAGGATGCATTCTCAAAGAACCTATTTTGTTTAAGATAAAATGTATATCGTGAACCAATTTCTCTGAAAATCGAAGTTCTTAAAAACTCCCTAAACTTAATAGTCTGTCATGTAAAACTTGTCCCTTGCCCTTTTAAAACCGAAACAAAATTCACCCTTATATTTTAAAGGAATTCGACAAACTTTTATTTTCCCCAAATGAAAATGGCGGCCATATTGTATTGCAAAATGGCATAATTTGTTATCACGTTGACCGCTCTTCTATAAATGTGCACGGTTAACACGGCTTGCTTTTATTTGGACTGAGATTGGGTTTGAGTTTTCTTGAGTAAAGTAACAACAAACGTTTAAACATTTTAGCTAAGTGACTCATTCTACGTTAAGTATATAAGCAAAACGGTTACACCCTTACGGTGTTTAAAAATGATTTTATCGGTGGCAGACGATTGGAAGATTGAAAGATCTTGACAGAACTAAGGTATACAGTTGAAGCAAGTTTTCAATAACGTAGACATTTAGGCACCTTTAGGAAGGTTTATTTAGTCTCCACTATCATAATTCTGCTGAGACGAAAGCAAACCTTTTGTGGAAGATTCTAGAGAAGTAAATGAATAAAGTAAAGTATTACTGTGATAGGTTAATTTGTGGAAGAACTTAAAGTTGATTTATTTCCTTTTAACTTGTTCCGCGGTCATTTATCATTGTCAGTTCTCTTAACTAATTGTATATGTAAATTTAATATTGATTACCACGTATTGCTACATCTTCTTTTTTAGCTACCACTAGGTGATCTGCAACCTCAAAAGAGTTAAAATAATACTTGTACTCAAATTTTTGTAAAGTCAGGCGATAAAATATAGCAAGGGGAGTGAAATGTTTGTCGAGCCAGACGTCGCTGAGTTAGGTGACCTGGCATACATTTAGATGTTATCCCCAATATTTTTCTTCGTTCAGCCAAGGAAAATACGAGTGACCTAAGGGATCTTTGTCAGTACGAGACGAGTAGTAATAACCCTTAGGTCACGTCGAGTATTTTCCGGCTGAATGAAGAAAAATATTGGAAAATAAAATAATTATACCAGCGCCAGTAATATCAAAGACAAATCTGGGAAAGTAATGGCAATTTTGAACATTTTTACTCGTATGTCAAACACAGCAGAACCAGTGACGTAGACACGCGTTGTCATGACAAAGACGTTAGTTGTCGTGGCGTAGAACGACCAGAGTATATATTCCATATTTTTTGTCCAACCTGGCTTGTGCATGGTATAATGGAAATTAAACATTAATATCAATACTATACTATGACACATATTTTGGACGATGAATACAGAAACTGTTCATACACAAAGACTGTTGGATATATGTGGTTACCAAATTATTAGTAACTTGATAGAAATTAATTTATTCACATATTTTTAATCTGACATTACACGGAAGGATTAGAGTCCAGATAACAGATCAGAATGCAGAGTTGACCCGGGCACACTTTTATATAAAACAGTTAGTAGTAAAGCCATTGTGTTATTCTACTTACTGAAGTAGTGTGATTTTTTTGTGACAAGGACTGTCTCATGATTGATGACAATACGATAGTTTGAAATAGTAACCGACTCTTTGTTATTATAAACATCACGCAATATCAATATATCGTGGAGATATGTGGGCAAGAGATGTACGTACACAGGGTTAGCCATCACGACATGTATACAGCTAGTCTTGGTTACTGATAGATTTCACTAGTTGTATTATGCCTATGTGACTCCACTTCCATCCCCACCCCACTCCCATACACAAGAAAATATTAACCTTTATTACATCAATTTGCCAGGCTTTGACTGATTTCGGTTTCATTTTATCCCGGTAACAGCTTATAAGAGGTCAACTCGGGTTTAGTAAAATAGTCAGACTTCATTTTCTGCTACACACTGTTTGATACAATGTTTGACCAACAAAAGTGATTTTTCATTGAAGATGTCTGATACATTGTCGAAGTTTAGTTGTTATACACAATCCATATGGTGTGATTGAAGGTTTGCGATATTAACCATTTAATATGTTAATATTTTGTGACATAGCTTTTAAAAATCCCCTTACCATTATCACTTTTTGAGATATAGAAATTTGTATAAAAACTTATGCGTGCTAGAAATATGATATCTGAAATTACAAATAAAAAAAATAATTTATCTTATGTTTGCATCACCCTATACCATCCAAACATGTTTATGTATTTCGGTTGAATGTACAGTGTATTTTGATTGACAGCATGTTTACAGGTTGACCTTTCAACTAACCTTCTTACCAGCTGTCCAGCGATTTGACCTGCAATTATATGTAGTTCTTTCACCAGCCTATGTATGCCTGTAATTTAGTATTTTGTAAGTATTTCATAAACGTTCAAACTCACCCAATAAACGTATTGTGTTCACAGATGTTCAGAAAACACATTTCGTCCAGTTTCCCCAGGTTTCATACTTCTCCAACTGTCAATGTATATAGGTACCAAATCTAAACGTTTGTTTCTCTACTTATCGTGCGCATAACAAATTGAGGCAGCAAGAGAACGGAATGTATATGTCAGAGCTAAATATGCAGCGCCCTCATAGTTATTTCTGTTATTGCATGATTCTATACACCAAATCAAATGTCATCTATAAAATTAAGCAATTTATCATTTTTTTCCAAATGTCATTGTGTTATCAAACTATCCTATACTAAACAAATAACCTTTACGATGCCCTTTGTAAGATCAGAGCATAGAATTCACTGCATAAAAATCAACATTTCTGAGTTCGATGGAAGTGTCAGAGTTACGTCAAATACCACCTGTTGATTAAGCATTATGGGAAATATGATAATATACATGTCCGGCATAATGAAAGATGCATTGTGGGAAATATAATTTGATATGTTAACCTGTCATAAGGATTGTGCATTATATTATTATATTATTATATTATTCATTCGTGCTCCATCTTTTTCACAAAGTATTCCATCAGTCAACGCATTGAATGGGTCTTATGACAGGACTACGTGTTGTTTCAATGTGAGCAACATAGTGGGTGTACATAATTCTAAATTAACACATAACGCTTTTCAAGCCTCTTCGCTCATAATAACCACTTTATCAAAAGAGTAAACTGTGTTTAATATCTAAAATCTGTATAATCTTATATTAACTTCGGTATATAATACATTTTCAGCTTGACAGATACATAGGCATTAAAATACAAATTAAAATTGGGATAAGATTGACGTGATTCTTTTTAACAGAGTTTTGACTCGCGTTCTTTATTTATCCAATAGTTATTTCCACGGTAACAGCTTGCCTCCGGATATAACGTATTTTCATTTGGATTTCATTGCCTAACATTGTCATATTTACAACTTAATTAGTATAGGCTGTACATTTCTCTTTTTATTTAATTTCTGTCCAAACCTTTCAAAATCAGTTTATTACCCATCCTTACATTATTTATTTTTATTATTACGTTACTTTAACAATAATATCCCTCGTGGGGTAATTCGTCTTGCAACAACACAGATACCAAAAAAATGAAAGACATACATGAAAATGTAAAATACGGCTACACAAATATACAAAGTCATTTAAAATATTACATAAAACAGGCCTACACATTTGTGCCTTTTTACAGTCGAATGGCAGAGGGAATATAACTGAGTCGAGAACGACGTGCCCTTCAAATTTCTATACTTTAGACCCAGGGGAAGCGCCTCAATGTTTTAGCTAAAGCCTCAGCAGATATCGTTATCGAGAAATCATATTAATATCCTTTAAGCCCAAGTGTTCCACTTCCAGCAATTAAATATGCATTCGGTTTATACATATGTCTTGTGTGTCATCTTGTTTGACAAGTTCATTGCAAATATTTACTGTTTATAATTATTTCTTGGTGTGGGTTCCACACAGAAATTTAATATTCAAATACCATTACTTTGGAACATATTATTGCAGACAAAAAGACGGCGGAATTCATAATTTATTAATTTTCTCTCAAAACATGACAGAGTCCCTTGTCATTTGTCAAAACCCAACAGGCGTGATAATACATATTAATTTATAATTGTTATTTGTCAATTTATTTAATGATGCGTTATTACATGGTGAATTGCCTGGGGCCATTTTAGGACACTATCTATTCAGACAATTTTAAACATCAACACTATTTCCTAAGCCCAACAGAATTTCGTGATAAATTGGTTTCAACTCCCTTCACAAAAATGTGCGTGAAATACATCTAGTTTTATTCCTCGCACGTGTTCCATGATATGTTTATTTTGAATATACCACCACACCCAAATTTAATTCACGAACGTAGACCCTTACTATTACTAAAGTTAAAACTACTCAGTTATTCGCCGGAAACATGTACCCTGAACAAACGTTTCTTAAAATATCACATTTGTAACTTTAAATCCAGTCATAGCTATTCGAGCCTTTTAAGGATCGTTGTTTAGCATATACTAACCATATAAGGATCGATATTTACCATGTACTAACCATATAAAGATCTATATTTACCATGTACTAACCATATACGGATCTATATTTACCATGTACTAACCATATAAGGATCGATATTTACCATGTACTAACCATATAAGGATCTATATTTACCATGTACTAACCATATAAAGATCTATATTTACCATGTACTAACCATATACGGATCTATATTTACCATGTACTAACCATATAAGGATCTATATTTACCATGTACTAACCATATAAGGATCGATATTTACCATGTACTAACCATTGACGAATTTTGGGAACAGGCTGAGTTTATACATGTTTGGCGTTATTATTGCGATGTATTTAAAAGGTACTCATAGCATCCTGCTCACTGAAGCATACTCATTAATCATTACGATTGATTGAACTCATACCTGTTATAAGGATATAATTTATAAAATGATCCAATGACGTCATTTATTATACGTATAAAATGTCGTGGTAATCCCTACTACGTAATCAACTGTTCTAACAATGCCAGGAAAAAATCATAATATTATTGAAGCATGCATCAACATTAATATTATACTAGAATAGTTTAATCAAAGTTTTATGTAAGTAGAATGTTTATAAACTCAGCTTCTGCCACTGTAAAATAACTATATCATATATGGTACAATGGCTTATTCAATCTATGTTACAAATATTCAGTTAGAGTGCCTCGATATTTTGCCGACATGGAAATGCATGTAAGTAGTACTCGGAAAATTAATTACCTGATGGACTGGTTTACAGGTCAAGGTAACCCTAATTTCCACACCTAATTATAGGATCGGAGTCAACTACTTCAAGGTGTGACCACCATACAGGTATATATACTGGTATTTAACTAGACAGAGAATCAGGGGCCAAATGTTTCAACATGACTTAACTGGGCTTACTTTACATGTAGCAGCAAGTTTGTAAATGGAAAACATCGTATACAGTACGCATGTCTGAGATCTCATTATAAGGAATTCGCTTCATCACCATTTGCAACACTGTGTATGTTTTGCGTGATTATTTCTGTACCCTACATAGCCAAAAGAGGCTTCAATCAAAGATTGGGCATGTGCCATTTTAAAAGGGGAAGTTTCCTTATTCTCTTCTATATTGAAAAGAACAAGTTAATTTGATTTATACGCACATTGACGATGGCAAAAGACACGCGTAATGCTTGATGATGTAAAAATAACATTTTGGGTAATTGGGCAATATCTTAATGAATACCCTGAGATGACAAAATGCACGTGTCCTAACAATAATGTGCCATATAATTTAGTATACGTTGGTGATAATTAATGACACAAGAACAACAATACTTATAGAAGGCATTCAATTCAAATGTGATTGACACTTCAAATTAAGATTTACCTCTAGCATTAAAACAAAGATGGCCGCCATTCTTAATGAAAATGTTGATGTAAGCTATAGTTTACGGGATAAAGTCACTATGCTTTCTATTGTGTTTACAGATATTTGGCGGGAGGGGTTAAATCATTGAAATTAGCAGTAAATGTTTAACATTTTGGTTTTTACTGCAAGTTATCTATTATAGTTGAAAGATAAACTGCGTTGGTCTTTAAAAAACAAATTGTTTTTTACGACTATGTACAGAATATTGTATAACAAATGACAAAGCAGCCTATCAGCGATTATGCAAATCTGATTTAGTTCAATTCATGAAAATATGGGTATAACTCGTAAAAATAAGCGAGGAGGGGTCATCTGGGTCTTTACTCTTTGAGGCAAAGACAGGGTGGACACTGTATTTTGTACAGAACAGCCGGTGTATCTACGACAAGCATGGCTGGCGATGCAGCTTTTGTGATCGATGAGATTAATTTCCCACAATAAAACGAAACACAGCTGAGAACTACTCCATCGAGTTTTGATCGATTCGAATGTATCGGTTTATTTCGTGCAGCAGCTTTCAATTTATTGATGTATTTTGAAAGGCGATGGTACTTTTCTCTTTATATCTATCCCTTTGACGGAGTTCATAAAAATATTTATCA